>NW_026889774.1:17340000-17387500 GCF_033153115.1 Saccostrea echinata
TATAAACCTACCCTGTTGTTTTTGGGGTGAATACTTAACGCTGATTAATGTCGTTCTGGATTAAACAGATATAGAGAAGGGAGATAACTTTTATTATATACCGATTCCACGAATTCAACAAACCGCGATCATGTCAGAGGAGAAAAAACCGTGAAAATTACAACCCGTGAAATTAATCCCCTATACAGTATTCAAAGTTGTTCAAATCATGACCCCCACCTCACAGGATATAGAGGGTGACAACAGGGAGTTATGCAAGTTATGCATAGCGTGCATGCAGGTTATTGAAACTGTTTTCGCCCTTTGAATAAAATTACAGCGGTTTAAGCGAGATAACTCTTATTAATAATCATATAGGTAAACTTCGGTATCTCGAACACTGATATGTCAGATACCAACAGGGTTCTCATTAAGTGCCGGCTACCGGCGATTTCACCGTCTACTTGTACACTGGCGCCGGTTATTTCACTTTCAAAAATCAGTAAAGAAAATCTGTGCTTCGGAAGAGAAATTTGGTTATCCCGTTTGTCTTGTTCACGTAGTGAATAAAAAACGTAAACATATAAAAATCGTTCTTATTTGACGGTTTCCTTGTAAGATTACGACCCCCTATTTTTAAAAACGTGGTGATGATACAGGAATCGCGATGGAAACACGGGCGATAACTCGAACTCCGTGCATCCGCAAAGATTCCAGAGAGTTCCGAAAGCAATCATGGCATGTCAGAAAAAAACCCATTGAGAATATTAGTTGAATTATTGTCTTTATTTGGATTAAAATTTAGGTTTAAAGGCATACGCAACCTAAAAAAAAAATTTGTTGTAATTAATTTTGAAGTTATTTCCAGTGCAAATCCCTTTGTATACTTAAAATTCGTTTCGGAACGATTCTGTGGTGAGGCCTTGTCCCGACCGAGACACAGTAAGATTATTCTAACTACCGATAGAAATACAGGCGCATCACTATTTTCTGACAAAGAATTGTAAGGGTGACTTTCTGTATGGATTTCAATGATACTTGCATATTTTTTTTTTTATAATTGTGAAAATACAGCGTACATATATCTAGTTAATAAGCTGCAGACACTCAGACTCTTTAGTATCCCATACATCTAAAGAATATAAACGTTTTCAATGAAATAACTGCTACAAAGAGCAACATTTTTTTTTTTTAAAAATCTTTATTCATAGCATACATATATAACAAAAATCAAGGAAGTTTTATAGATCATCATAGGCTGTGTGCTACTCCTGTGATTTTTTATTTATTTTTTTTAGCAAAATGGGCTCCTAAAAAGTGTCATATTGAGAACAAATGAAACAAGTCAAAATATGCCCAGGTAGGTCCCAGAAGCCACCTCCTGCAATGTAAGAAATAAAAATATAATGGGGAATCAAAGTTTTACATAGAAATATATAGGAAAAATCTTTGCAAATCTTTTTCTCAAGAACCACTGGGCCAGAAAAGCTGAAACTGATGTAGAAGCATCCTGGGGTAGTGTAGATTCAAGTTTGTTCAAATCATGACTCCCAGGGTTAGGGCGGGGCCACAATGGCCGACCAATGTTTTATTAGGTCACCTGAGTCACTCAGGTGACCTATTGCTATCTGTTTTCGTCCGTCGTCGTTCGTCGTCAATCGATCGTAAACTTTTGAACATTTTCAGCTTCTTCTCTGAAACCACTGAACCAATTTCAACCAAATTTGGTATACAGCATCTATGGGTGAAGGGGAACAAAAATTGTGAAATTAATGACCCCTGCCCCCCTGAGGGGTGGGGCCAAAACCACCAAAATTAATGCAATCTTTAAAAATCTTCTTCTTTACTCCTGGACATCTAGCAGTCAAACTATTGGCATGATGATAATCAGCATTGAGTCCTCTACCAAAATTGTGAAATTCATGGCCCCAGGGTCAGGGGTTCTAGTGCTAGGGCGGGGCTAAATAAGTATATAGTGAAAATGCATTATTTCTTTGAAAATCTTCTTCTCTGCTACTGGGTATAAGATAAACCAACTAAGTACATAGTTATGATGAGCAAGAGTGCCTTTACCAAAATTGTGAATTTTATGGCCCCAGGGTCAGGGGTTCTGGTGTTAGGGTGGGGCTCTCATTGATTATATAGTGAAAATTCATGAATTCTTTGAAAATCTTCTTCTCTGCTCCTGGGTATTAAATAAACTAACTAAGTGCATAGTTATGATGAGCAAGAGTGCCTCTAGCAAAATTGTGAATTTTATGGCCCCAGGGTCAGGGGTTCTGGTGTTAGGGCCGGGCTCTATAGATTATATAGTGAAAATACATAAATTCTATGAAAATCTTCTTCTCTGCTCCTGGGTATTAAATAAACTAACTAAGTGCATAGTTATGATAAGCAAGAGTGCCTTTACCAAAATTGTGAATTTTATGGCCCCAGGGTCAGGGGTTCTGGTGTTAGGGTGGGGCTCTCATAGATTATATATTGAAATTACATGAATTCTTTGAAAATCTTCTTCTCTGCTCCTGGGTATTAAAAAAAATTATAAAGTGCATAGTTATGATGAGTAAGAGTGCCTCTACCAGAATTGTGAATTTCATGGCCCCAAGCTCAGGGGTTCTGGTGTTAAGATGGGGCTCTATAGATTATATAGTGAAATTACATGAATTCTTTGAAAATCTTTTTCTCTGCTCCTGGGTATTAAATAAACTAACTACGGTAAGTGCATAGTTATGATGAGCAAGAGTGCCTCTACTAAAATTGTGAATTTTATGGCCCCAGGGTCAGGGGTTCTGGTGTTAGGGCAGGGCTCTATAGAATATATAGTGAAAGTACCTGAATTCTTTGAAAATCTTCTTCTCTGCTCTGGGTATTAAATAAACTAACTAAGTGCATAGTTATGATGGGCAAGAATACCTCTTCTAAAATTTTGAATTTCTTGGCCCCAGGGTCAGAGGTTCTTGTGTTAGGGCGGTGCTCTATAGATTTCATAGTGAAAGTACATGAATTCTTTGAAAATATTTCTGTTCTGCTCCTAGGAATTAAATAAACTAAGAACATATTTATGATGGGCAAGAATACCTCTTCCAAAATTTTGATTTTATGGCCCTAGGGTCAGAGTTCTAGTGATAGGGCGGGGCTCTATTGATTATATAGTGAAAATACATTAAATCTTTGAAAGTTTTCTTCTCTGCTCTTGGGTATTAAGCAGATGAACTACCTATATAGTTATGATGAGCAAGGGCCCTAATCTTCCAGAATTATGAATTTCAAGGCCCCATGATCAGGGATACCATGGGGGGGGGGGGGGGCTGTACTTATAATACTGAAACTGTATGAATTGTTTGAAATCTGCTCCTTGGTATAAATAAAATATTTTTGAAAAGCAAGGATGCCTTTTCAAAAATTGTGCAATGTGTGGATCTAGGCCTAAGGGTCAGGGGTTAATGTGTGATAGGGGTAAATTACTGATTATTGCTGAATATTACTGATTACTTGAAATTAATTTTTTGTTCCCTTACCCTGCCTATGGGTATTAAGTAAACAAACTAAGCAACTGCTAAGTGTATTGGTATGATGATCAATTATGCCTCTTTCAAAATTGTGAACGCTATAGGATCTGGTTTAAAACATGAATCAAATTAAATCACTGGAAAGTTGTTGCATAATGCTCAGGTGACCTATAAGGCCCATGGGCCTCTTGTACTATATTTATGATTTTAAAAATCCCAGGAATCTCGAACACGGAAATCTCGAATACCTTGCTCATTTACGGTCCCAATTGCTATAAACACATGCGTTATCTTGAAGTCCAATAAATGTCTTGCTTCTCTGAATTCACACCAATAATCCCATTATGCTCATTTTAAATTACATTCTGTTGAACATTTCGGTTATGTCCAGCACATGCATCATGGGACCATCACTGATAATTATATCTTCTTAGCCCCATGCTGTAATTTTTGGTTGTTAAATTTAAGTAACGCAGATCAGGTGATTTGTAGTTGCTGATAAAATGCACACTCAGATGGAGGATGACACGATAATGAAACACGCAGCTTAGGGACAATTACTGTAATACATTTAAATAATACAGATTGTAATTTTTATCAAAAATACACACTTAAACATATTATTATATATCAAAGAAAACTCAGAACACATCAAAGTGATATTGAAATCAAGACATTAAACAATTAAAGACATTACTTTGTGTATAAAAGTCGGCACCAAATGATGTTATTATTTATTATAATCAATCCCTACACTGTAAAGTGTCTTAGAGATGTATGATAAGAAATGGAAATTAGATAATTGAAATTTGTGTCAATCTGTTAATCAAGGCTACCTGATTTTCTTTCATCTTAACCAATTCATGATTATTGAACAATATTTGACGGGCGTATCATGCTGTGGCGGGGCACTTTATTATTGCTGTTGTAAAATTTCAATTCCCAACTGCTAAAGTACTTTCTCTTCCTTTGCTATAAGTACAAACCAGTAGAGCTTCAGTCTCGACAGAGACTTCTGGTTTTTAATTCATTCTGTAAGCTGCACCCTTATTGTTCTACCCCTTGGTGGGACCCTTGCTGACTGGTTGGTTTTCTAGTTCTGTTTATTTCTGGTGAAAAGTTTCAAGTCCAACTGCTACTTTTCTCTTTCTTTGTTATAAGTACAAACCAGTAGAGCTACAGTCTTGACAGAGACTTCTGGTTTAAAAAAATATTTGAATTGTAGGTCACAACCATATTTACCAACGGGGCGTGCAACAATATTTGGACAAGAAATCTCCTCAAAGGCTGATATTCTCTGCAGTAAATGGAATGATCCAATGAAAATACTCAGTATCTGTGAGGTAAAAGTTCTGCATTTATTTTAGTGGTTCCTAGGTATTTATATAACTTAAAAGTAGGTCACCTTGACTTACTTTTTGAACTTTATGACTTATCCTTCTCAAAACATTTAATCCCATTATTTCAGACACTGAGAGGTTTAGAATCTTCAAATCTTGTAAGTTGATGCATCTTGGAACCTTAAAACATATTTTTGAAAAAGTAGGTCATTGTGACCTACTTTTTGAACTTTGCAGGCATTGTTTTCTAATTGTTTAAAAGGCATATTTTGATTACCTTGAGACCTATGATTATCAAACTTAATCAGTAGATACATCTTGGGACTTCAAAAAACGTTGACCAAAAAGTATGTCACGGTGACCTACTTTTGACATTTTATGGCTTTATTTGAATATCTCTGGTATTTATTGGCTTAGAATCATCAAACTTTGTTAATTGATGCATCTTGGGTTTTCGAAGAGTGACGACCAAATAGTAGGTCACAGTGACCTACTTTTGACAATTTATGGCTTTATTTTAATATCTTTGGTACTTATTGGCTTAGAATAATCAAACTTTGTCATTTGATGCATCTTGGGTATTCTGAGAATGATGTTTAAAAAGTAAGTCACAGTGACCTACTTTTGACATTTTATGGTTATATTTAAGTAACTTGGGTATTTATGGCTTTATTTGAATATCTCTGGTATTTATTGGCTTAGAATCATCAAACTTTGTTATTGATGCATCTTGGGTTTTCGAAGAGTGACAACCAAAAAGTAGGTCACGGTGACCTACTTTTGACAATTTATGGCTTTATTTAAGTATTTCCGGTACTTATTGGCTTAGAATCATCAAACTTTGTCAGTTGATCCATTTTGGGTTTTCGGAGAATGAAGTCCAAAAAGTAGGTCACTGTGACCTACTTTTGACATTTTATGGCTTTATTTGAGTATTTCTGGTTTTATTATCGGTTTAGAATCATCAGAATTTGTGAATTGATGCATTTTGGGTTTTCGGAGAGTGATGACCAAAAAGTAGGTCACTGTGACCTACTTTTGAATATATCTTAGATACTTATTGGCTTAGAATCATCAAACTTTGTGAATTGATGTACCTGGGTTTTTCAGAGAATGTCGACCAAAAATTAGGTCACAGTGACCTACTTTTGACATATTATGGCTTTATTTAAGAACCTCTGGTATTTTATTGGTGAAGAATCATCAAACTTTCTTAGTTGATACATCTTGGGTTTTCAGAGAGTGACGACCAAAAAGTAGGTCACATTGACCTACTTTTGAATATCTCAGGTACTTAATTTTTTCAGTTTCAACAATTTCAATCGTTTTGCCTGAGGCTTAGAATCATCAAACTTTGTCAGTTGATGTATCTTGAATTTTCGAAAATCATCTACTAAAAATTAGGTCGCAATGATGTACTTTTGACATTTTATGGCTATTTCGAGTACTTATTGGCTTTGTATCATCAAACTTTGTCAATTATGCATATTGGGTTTTTGGAGAGTATAGACAAAAAAGTCAATCACAGTGACCTACTTTTAAATATATCAGATATTGGCATTAGAATCTTCAATCTTTGTCTATTAATGCATCTTGAGTCCTCAGAAAATTTCAATCTTGAAGTAGGTTAATGTGACCTACTTTTGTTTTTTAGCTCACCTGAGCCGAAGGCTCAAGTGAGCTTTTCTGATCACATTTTGTCCGTCGTCCGTCCGTCTGTCCATCCGTCTGTCTGTCTGTCCGTCTGTAAACTTTTCACATTTTCGACTTCTTCTCAAGAACCACTGGGCCAATTTTGACCAAACTTGGTACAAAGCATCCTTGGGTGAAGGGGAATTTAAATTGTTAAAATGAAGGGACATATCCCCTCGCAAGGGGAGATAATCAAGAAAAGACAAAAATAGGGTTGGGTCATTAAAAAATCTTCTTCTCAAGAACCACTGGGCCAGTAAAGCTGAAACTTATGTGGAAGCATCCTGGGGTAGTGTAGATTTTAAATTGTTCAAATCATGACCCTCGGGGGAAGGGCGGGGCCACAATGGGGAATCAAAGTTTTATATAGAAATATATAGGAAAAATCTTTGAAAATCTTCTTCTCAAGAACCAATGGGCCAGAAAAGCTGAAACTTATGTGGAAGCATCCTGGTATATTGTAGATTCTAAATTGTTCACATCATGACCCCCGGGGGAAGGGCGGGGCCACAATGGGGAATCAAAGTTTTACATAGAAATATATAGGAAAAATCTTTGAAAATCTTCTTCTCAAGAACCAATGGGCCAGAAAAGCTGAAACTTATGTGGAAGCATCCTGGTATAATGTAGTTTCTAAATTGTTCAAATAATGACCCCCGGGGGAAGGTTGGGGCCACAATGGGGAATCAAAGTTTTATATAGAAATATATAGGTAAAATCTTTGAAAATCTTCTTCTCAAGAACCAATGGGCCAGAAAAGCTGAAACTTATGTGGAAGCATCCTGGTATAATGTAGTTTCTAAATTGTTCAAATAATGACCCCCGGGGGAAGGTTGGGGCCACAATGGGGAATCAAAGTTTTATATAGAAATATATAGGTAAAATCTTTGAAAATCAAGAACCACTGGGCCAGAAAAAGTGAAGCTTATGTGGAAGCATTCTGGGGTAGTGTAAATTCTAAATTGTAGGAATCATGGCCCCTTGGGGGAAGGGTGGGGCTATTATAGGGAATCAAAGTTTTACATAGAAATATATAGGAAAAATCTTTGAAAATCTTCTTCTCAGGAACCACTGGGCCAAAAAAGATGAAACATATGTGCCCATGGAAGGATCATGGGGTAGTGTAGATTTCAAAATGTCTAAATTATGATCAGTGGGGTAGGGTGGGGATGCATTATGTATAACAAGGGGGAAATCTGGTAAAGAACAGAATGGTCAAAGCTTCTCAGGTGAGCGATGTGGCCCATGGGCCTCTTGTTTTTTGTATAGCTTTATTAAAATATCCTCAGTCTTAAGTCGGGCTAAAAATCATCAAACTTTGTCAATGGATGCAAGTTGGGTCTTACGATACTTAGGGTTAGAGGCTTCAAATAGAAGTGATTGATTGTACAATTTATCAGAAGAGCGATTCAAGGCCCTTGGGCCTCTTGCATTAAATTCCGAAGCATTATGATTATTCTGAGATTAAATAATACCCTGTTACAACCTTGTGTACATAAGAAGATATTATATGTTTTGTATTCTCACAGTTCAAATCTAAACTATAGTTGGGATATGGAAGTGGTAGAGTTAATTGTTTAGACATTTAACTTGTTTATCATCTCAATATCTGTAGTATGTAGAGATGTGTTTGCAAGTATTTTATATATTCTTTATCATTTGATGTAAATTATTTCAGGAAATTCATTCAACTGTACATTTTCAGGAAAAATCTACTGAGGTAAAAAAAAAAAGTAAAAAGTAAAAACAAAGAGAATTCAAGACATTTCACACCTTAAGGGGGCCGACTATAGTTTCCATTGCGCAATATTTCGCGCATCATAGTAAAATGAAGCGTATTTACTGTTTTAATGCAACTTTTTTCGCTTGATTAATAAAAATAAACAAAAATAAGAAATTATAAGTATTAAAATGTAATTACAATTTGATATAACTGATTTTTTAACCCATTTTGCAATTGATAGGTAGGTTGACGTCGTTGCAGTGTGTTTTTGACGTTATGGTAATCTGTAACTATTAAAGAAAGGGGTAATGAAAATATCATTAAAGAAAAAGTAATAAGCATACGCTCTTGAAATTTAAAACATAGAAATTTGAGAATATCTCCAATATTTTACTATGTTTTCATGAGAATCCATTGTGTACGTCATATTTTGTAATATTCTATAAAATTAGTAAAATTTGTTAATTTTTTGCATTTTGAGATGCCCCCTCTGGTAACAAGATGGTAGAATTTTGTGTTTCTTACATATATTGTATATTATAGTATTACTCAACAAATATTATAGTTTGAACAAAATGTCTATTGTAGTATTTGTATAATTTGCTTTAAAGTGCTAAAAATTGGCATTTTCCTATATAATCCTGTAGTAAATTTACCTGTATTTTGAGACGGTCCCTCAAAAATACCTGGACGGTAGATTTCCCTCAAACTTTGCATGTGCACTGAAGTTAATGTAAGTTATACATGGTATAAAAATGAAGAGTTTCGCTATTGTAGTTTTCTCACATTAAAACTATAGTCGGCCCCCTTAATTGGATCATTGTGACAGTTTTAATTGCTTATATTTTGATGTTTTGTTGGAAATCATATAATCCATTTCTGTTCTTTAAAAGTTTTATTCACCAATCTATATCTAATGACTTTCTGTCTCCTTGTCTTTCACCTGTCACATTCTTTTATGACACATGAAATAATCTTCTTGTCAAGAATTGCAATGCTACAATTTGTGTTGTTTCTATGTTTAAAACCTTATGTAATACATATATAGTGTATATTAATTTTTTTAGGTCACCGGAGTAAACTCAGGTGACCTATTGCTATCCGTTGGCGTCCGTCGTCGAGCGTCATCCGTCGTGCGTTAACATTTGAACATTTTCAGCTTCTCCTCTGCAACCACTGATTCAATTTCAATCAAATTTGGCACAAAGCATCTATGGGTGAAGGGGAACAAAAGTTGTGAAATTCATGGTCCCTGCCCCCCTGGGGCCTGAGGGGTGGGGCAAAAACCACTAAAATTAATGAAATCTTTAAAAATCTTTTTCTTTACTCCTGGACATCAAGCAGTCAAACTGTTTGCATGATTGTAATAAGCATTGAGTCCTCTACCAAAATTGAGAAATTCATGGCCCCAGGGTCAGGGGTACTAGTGCTAGGGTGGGGCTAAAAATGTATATAGTGAATGCCTTATTTCTTTGAAAATCTTCTTCTCTGTTCCTGAGTATTAAATGAACAAACTAAGTACATAGTTATGATGAGCAAGAGTGCCTCTACCAAAATTGTGAATTTTATGGCCCCAGGGTCAGGGGTTCTGGTGTTTGGGCGGGGCCCTATATTGATTATATAGTGAAAATGCATTATTTCTTTGGAAATCTTCTTCTCTGCTCCTGGGTATTAAATAAACCAACTAAGTACATACTTATGATGAGCAAGAGTGCCTCTACCAAAATTGTGAATTTTATGGCCCCAGGGTCAGGGGTTCTGGTGTTAAGGTGGGGCTCTCTAATGATTATATAGAGAAAATGCATTATTTCTTTGAAAATCTTCTCTGCTCCTGGGTATTAAATAAACCAACTAAATACATAGTTATGATGAGTAAGAGTGCCTCTACCAAAATTGTGAATTTTATGGCCCCAGGGTCAGGGGTTCTGGTGTTAGGACGGGGCCCTATTGATTATATAGTGAAAATGCATATATTCTTTGAAAATCTTCTACTCTGCTTCTGGGTATTAAATAAACTATCAAAGCACATAGTTATGATGAGCAAGTTGCCTCTACCAAATTTGTGAATTTTATGGCCCCAGGGTCAGTATTATGGTGTTAGGGCGGGCTTTATTGATTATATAGTGAAAATACATTAATTCTTTGAATATCTTTTTCTTTGCTTCTGGGTTTTATGCCAATGATCCAAGTATATATATTTCTGATAAAAAAAGGTGCATCTAGCGAAATGATTATTTTTTATCCCCCCCCCCCCCCCCCCTGGGTCGGGGGGGGGGGGGGGTTACATAGTCTGAAATTAAATTTATGCTTTGAAATCTGCTCTTTGGTATTAATCAACCATTTTATGATAAAATTTGCAAAATTTTGAAATAAGTGGCCCCAGGGTCAGTGGTTCTTTTTGGGTGAGGTAAAAAACTGGTTATAAAGTGGAAATGCATTTTCTCTTTGTTTATACTCCGATCAATCTCTGGGTATTAAGTAAATAGAGTAAGCATGCTAAGTTTATAATAATGATAAGCAATAGTGCCTCTTTCAAAATTGTGAATTTCATGATTTCTGGTTTAAAACACGAACCAAAGTTATTTGTTTGAAAGTTGTTACACAATACTCAGGTGACCTATAAGGCCTGTGGGTTTCTTGTTTTAGCTTATTTTGTTATTTGTTTACTAGAAATTAAAAGTTAATGCATTTAAAAAACAAAGAAAGCATAAGTTGCATTTTTTTCTACACTATTTTAATTCTCATATGCATTGATCTTAGAACGTGTATTGGTTCCATCCTTTTTAGACTTTGTCTAATCAAGGTTTTTACTATTCTCAGTGTTACCTTATGTAAAATGTTGATAAAAGGACATGTATAATTTTTAACCATAAGATTTCTCCAAAAACTTTTATTTCATAAATTTTATGTATTATATATACATTATTGTATCCTCATTTCCTATGACATCTAGTTACTCTAGTAGCTGAAAATGCAGATATAGACTATACCAGCACCATCTTTAATTTTGAGTTACTTCCCTTAGAATAGATTGACATTCTTAATGGTAGAGAGACAGTCTCACTAGCTGTTTCATTAATGTAATTTACTTTATTGGAAACACAAGGGGAGATAATTACAAGTTAATGAGAAATTGATCTATAAAATCTTCTCATGAACCAAATACAGGTCCAGGAAATATGACTGATTGATTGTACATTGTTTAACACCCCTCTCAAGAATTTTTCACTCATATAGAGATGCAACCACTTACCGACAGAGAGCTGCAAATGTTGTCCTATACTTGGCACTCAGGGCCATTGAGCAGGGAGGAATCTTTTTCATGCCAGCATCTACTGCGACACAGGACCTCGGTTTATACGGTCTTATCCAAAAGACCAGTCTCCATGTCCCACAGTGGGATTCAAACCCAGGACGTAAGGATCAACTCCTTGCTTCACGACTCTAAAGAGCAGACGCTGTAACCACTGCACTATGTGGGCGAGTCCAGGAAATATGAAAATCATGTGGAATCATTCTCAGGTTGTGTACATGACCCTCAGGGGAAGGATGGGGCCGCTATGGGGGATCAAAGTTTTGTATAGGAATAGTATGGGAAAATCTTTAGAAATCTTCTCTTTCTAGGATTTATATGGAAGGAATGGGTTATTGAAATTTTTAAAAGCTTACAGACCAGTTTTATCCAAAAGAGAGAAATTCATTAAGGCTTCCCTTCACACCAAAGTGTGTAAGGTTAATTAGAAGGGCAGGAGCAAATGCTGAGCTAACAATAATTGAGCACAACAAGAACCAAAGGTGCACTCCTGTGTTTCATGCATGAAACTCTACTTAATATCTTTTCAACAGCACGATTTAATAATATTGTTGTTCTGTATAGCTAAGTAATAGTGGTATAATAAAAATAGCAAAATAATCAGATTTAATTATGTACAATACCTATGTTTTCAGGGAACAGATGGAGAACAATTATTTTTGAGATTAATATTATAATATTGCTTAAATATCTATTAAGACTTTATTAATGCATAATCAAAGTTAAATTTCTTTTTTTAAATTATATTTGAGATTAAAGAATATGAATCTTCAAAATAGGTAAAAAGAAAAAGTCCTGAAGAAGGAGCAGACTTTTCACCAGTTAAGAAAAAATTACGATCAGCAGCATCAACATTAGAAACTGTTAATGAGGAGGCAAGTTCCAGTACAGGCTTAGTCCCTGGTCTGTCGTCTGATGTATATGCCCAGCACGTTGGAGAACTGCTAGCCTATTTTGAAAGTTCTGTTTCACCAAATGGCCTTATTGGAATGGTTGTACAGAAGACAAATGTAAGTAAAATATGTAAGTAACACATGTAACATTCAACTCTTCAGAATTCATTGCAGTTGATTAGAATCCTCATTCAGCGGCACCCTATAGTGATTAGTCTGTTCCTCTGTCTAGCTGTTTGTCTATTCATCTGATACCACTTGATCAAAACTAGCTGCAATAATGTAGCCATCTCCGATTTTTTTAATCTGTTATTTTCTGGAGAGGGCTACAATTCCATCGCATCTTCGTAATGGTGCAAATGTATTTTCTTGATATGGGCGATTGAAGGCAAAATAAATTATTTTTACATTAAACTTACTTCTTATAAGACGGAATTTTTGTTCACTGTCAACAACATAGTCTTTTAAACTCGAAAACCATGTAAAATAAATCTGTGTCTTTCCCAGCTGCAATATTCAGCAGCCATGACAGTTCACGTGTGACGTAGTGAGACTTTCGCTTGAAATTTGGAACAACTAGATAAAGCAAATGTCGATGTTTATAAAGGATTGTGCTATAATATATCACAAAAGCAACGATAAATAAAACCATTTCAAGTGTTATTTTTGCGCATACAGCGATGCGTATCCTTAAAATAAGGGAATTCCTAGTAGATCCGCTCCTATAGAACCTAAATTCTTATTGGCTGTCCCAAAATACAATCCATCAAGGTCAGTAAACATGGCGGATAAATTCAAGTTAAGCTGTTGACACACAAGAAAAATAACCGATATATGGATTGTTGTGAATATTTTTGGATTGATTTATGTTTTGCATATAATTACATTTTTGGATTCCAGGTAAGAGATGATAATAAAATAGCTGTTTACTGATAATTTGAGTCGAAATCCGTACGGTAATGATCCACTGCCGCATCTGCGCCATTAGAAAGATCCTAAGGAGTTGTAGCCCTCTCCCCAAAAAAAGATCGGAGAGGGCTACATTATTGCAGCTAGATCAAAACATATTTTTCTCCACTAGGCTCATTCAGACTCTTATTACACCCAGTGGATCCTGTAAGTAAAGGGTGTGCTGTGACCTTTAAACTAAGTTTTTAGGTCTTTGGTCATTACTCAAGGTCCTAACTAATTTTTAGCTGGGCTTATTGCTCAAAGAGCAATTGCAGGTTTTTGTCAGCCTGTTTATGACAGGAAGTCCAACCCATAGTCACCAATTTAAAGTTACGTGTAAATATAGTACTTACTCTCAACCACTTTTGAGATAATACAAACGCTAAATAAAGCAAAAAAATCATTGCCAAATTTGTCACAGGGTATTCTTGGCACTCCCGTTTGTACTACAACTTGGGTTGTGACCCTTAAACAAAGGGAGATAATCAGGTAAATAAAACCTTAAGCTTGTTGCTTAAAAATCTTCTCATCGAGTTTAATGGACCGGCATACCCTACGGCTGAAAGTTATATTCTATAAAAGAGACATCCCTCCTCATACATTTTCGCCTGGTCGTAGAGTTTTCTCATGTCAAATTTCTTTTTTAACTTGTGATGAAAGTGAAAAGAGGGGGGGGGGGGGTGTATTTAAGTCGTTTATTTTACTTGCTCATAAATAATTTTTTCAAAGATTAATCATTGATTTTAAAAAAAAATGCTAATTTGTGTGTGATAGGATAGCTACAGGTATCTAAATTTACAAATTACAATGCAAAATTAATCAGGAATATTATTCCCCCCCCCCCAAATCTTATGTTTTGTTATAGAAAGTGCGTTAATTTCAACAAAATATATTCAGTATAATTATTTATGATTAATATTGCGATATTAATAACGAAAGTTTACTTAAGTGTTAGAAAGATGTATAAGGCAAAGAATTCTGATCAAATAAACCACACTTTTTAAGGACATCCTCACACTAAGTCTTGTATTCTACTTGATCTAAAAAAAAATGTGTAACAGGAAACGGCTCAAGTGAGCTTTTCTGATCACAATTTGTACATTGTCTGTCGTTGGCGTTGGCATTGTCGTCGTCGTAAACTTTTCACATTTTCATCTTCTTCTCAAGGACCACTGGGCCAATTCCAACCAAACTTGTCACAAAGTATCCTTGGGTGAAGAGGATTCAAGTTTGTTCAAATGAAGGTCTACGCCCTTTTCCAAGGGGAGATAATCATGAATTAGAGATAAAAAATTATTGGCATTTTTAAAAAATCTTCTTCTCAAGAACCACTTGGCCAGGAAAGATGAAACTTATGTGGAATCATCCTTAGGTAGTGTAGATACAAGTATGTTCAAGTCATGACCCCCGGGGGTAGGGCAGGGCCAAAATGGCCGACCAAAGTTTTACATAGGAATATATAGGAAAAATCTTCAAAAATCTTCTTCTTCTCAAGAACCACTGGGCCAGGAAAGATGAAACTCATGTGGAATCATCCTCAGGTAGTGTAGATTCAAGTTTGTTCAAGTCATGACACCCGGGAGTAGGGCGGGGCCAAAATGGCCGACCAAAGTTTTACATAGGAATATATAGGAAAAATCTTCAAAAATCTTCTTCTCAAGAACCACTGGGCCAGGAAAGATGAAACAGAACAGAAACATGAATCATGAAATTAAAACCAACAACTTTGCAATATTTTAAATTAAATTTATTTGGTACCCATATACACAGTTACCCACTTAATCAACATATTTCAGTTATACTTATTTGGTACCCATATACACTTACCCACTTAATCATCAACTACAGTGGAAACTGATAATTCGAGAAAAACTAAGGTTACATATAGGCACTACACCTGAAATGATGATTTACTTGAATTCCAAGATAAATAATTATTCCGAGATTAAATAATACCTTGTTATGGGTGCAGGTCTAGCTATTACCAAGAAACTATAAGGCTTATATAAACCAAACTTGCACAAGTGATGCATCAAGGGGTGAAAACTCTCAAAGTTGCTTCAGAAGCTGGATCTTAATTAGGTTTTCATGTTGAAGAACCAGTTTGAAGTTTTTATATAGGCCTATTCCAAAGTATCAAATCAAAATTGCATAAATTTTGCATTTTTGAATGTACACTTTTTGTTGGTTAATTGTGTGACTTTGCCTTACTTAAAGACAACATTCGCTGAGGTGAGCTCTGTAATCTTTGATTACCTATGTTTGAGATTGCTTATGCCTTTTATCCCCAAAAACAATCCATATAAAGATGAAAAGCCAATTAATTTCTCAACGTTTTTCTTTGCTTCAAATTTACCTGCCATGTTTACATTCGGAACTCTCTAGATTGTCCGTAGTAAATGTATGACTTATCGCCCGTGTTTCTTTTGCTACATTGCAAATACACGGAATGAATTCTCGTTAAACAGGGCTCGAGGACAATTTCAGAATGTTCTATCTAATTAATTGTTGTTAACTTCGTCTTTGGGCGCCATTTTTGTTGACCTCTTTCCTTTTCGTTTTTACATGCATTGTTAATGCGTGCGTATTTGTTTTGTTCAAATCGTACACGTTTATTTGGGCGAGTATATTTGGGCGACAATCGATTATGAAAAAGGTAATTGATAATCGGAATTGAACACCAAAAAACGATCAACAATCGATCGTCGGCGACAATCGTTTCATCACTAGATCATATAGTGATAAAACATTTTGTCTATGAAAATCTTTTTCTCTACTCCTTGGTGATAAGCAGATGAACTAATATATAGTTATGATGTGCAAGGGCTCTTCTTCCAGAATTGTGAATATCAAGGCCCCTGGGTCAGGGATACCAAAGGGGGGGGGGGGTCTTCTTATATACTGAAAATGAATATGCGAGTTTCGAGATTGAAACTCTCCTACGTTAGAGGCGCAAAAAGTACCCATTTCAGCATGGAGATGGGACAGGTTGTATACAAAAGTGCATAGATAAAAGAACGATATTTATGGCTTTTAAAATTTATTAAATGTTATAGAAAGATAATAATGTTAGGCAGTGATGCATTTGATGATTTTAGCAAGCTCAACTATGCATATTTACAAATCTACTAACAATTTTTGGGTATTTACAAACAAAAAAAAGTCGTAGTCTTTATAAATAGAAACCAATTTTCTTTATTGTACGAACATTTTCTAAAAAGTTAATATTTTATAAGTTATGATATGGAAAAAATCAATATGTCATTTAGATTCCCGACCTGCAATGATCAGATGCATGTGTGCTACTGTATTTCTC
Source organism: Saccostrea echinata (assembly GCF_033153115.1). Classification (NCBI taxonomy): domain Eukaryota; kingdom Metazoa; phylum Mollusca; class Bivalvia; order Ostreida; family Ostreidae; genus Saccostrea; species Saccostrea echinata. Next base: position 17,356,717 of record NW_026889774.1, read on the forward strand.
TCGACGGAAAAGTCTCGCATCCAGTGATATTTTCTTCTTTGTTTCGATTATTTTGCTTAAAAAATGATGCCTTTACTTTAATTCGGTTATTCTCAAGTTTCTCAAGTTGTAGAGTGCATCCTAACAATCGTGTAGTTATGATAAACCGGTATATCGATGATGCAGTGTATCCAACATACACAGTATCAAATATCTGTCCCACCTGTTTTGTTTATGTGGCAATGAAACTCCTCTCTTTAACAAAAGAGTGCATCAAGGGAGACATTGATTGATTAATTGTATATTGTTTAACGTCCCTCTCGAGAATTTTTCACTCATATGGAAACGTCACCACTTGCCGGTGAAAGGCTTCCAAATTTTGACCTTTACTCGGCACTCAGGGCCATTGAGCAGTGATGGATCTTTATCGTGCCAACGCACACAGGGCCTCGGTTTTTAAGGTTTCATCCGAAGGACCCGCAACTTTCACTTCAAAGTGCCGAGCGCATGGCAAAGAAACAGTTGCTACCAATTTTAACGACTAGGTCAGTCGCGGCCGAGATACAAACTCACAACCTCCCCTCACAAAGCGAGCTCTCTACCGACTGAGCTACCGTGAATGGTCAAGTGAGATAATCTCGAAACTTGCGTATTGTTTGAAATCTGCTCCTTGGGAACATTTTTGATAAGCAAGTGTGCCTTTTCAAAAATTGTGCAATGTGTAGACCTAGGGTCAGGGGTTCATGTGTGATAGTGGCACTCCTGATTATTGCTGATTATTATACCTCTATTGATAATACTTGAATTTGATTGGCTGGTAAGAAAACTTTAAAACACAACATTGACTCCTAATGGTACTGTTTACAGCAGTACTGACCGGTTTATTCTACCTATTCCCACTTTTGAAAATCATGTAAAAAATGTCAGATTTTTTGTGGGAATAGGTGGAATTCTGTGTAAACAAATAATTGACTATGTTCTTAAATTTAGGTATTAAGTTGCTTTTTATACCCCCCGCAAACGAAGTTTAGGGGGGGTATATTGGAATCACCATGTCCGTCTGTCTGTCCGTCTGTCCGTCTGTCTGTAGACAAGATTTTGTCCTGACCGTTTCTCAGATACTATTGCATAGATTTGTCTGAAAATTTGTACACTTATTATTCACCATATGAAGGTGTGCACCTGGTATTTTCATCATGATTGAATAATTTTTCTGCATTTTACAGGTGTTTTTTTTCATTTTTATTATGTGGTTTTGTCCTGACCTTTACTCAAAGACTATTTCATAGAATTGTATGAAAATTTGTACACTCATTATTTACCATATGAAGATGTGCACCTGGTATTTTCAACATTATTTGATAATATTTCTGCATTTTACAGGTTTTTTTTTTTTTCATTTTTATTGACTTAGTCATTTTGGGTTTATTTCTAAGGTTTGAGACACAGAATCTAGAACATCTGTACAAAAATGTGAACTACAGCTTAAAACTATTCATTAAAACAAAAACAAAAAAAAATCACCAAGTATTAAAAACAATTTTTACATTACACAGCAGATAGTGTAAATCCATTTGTCCCTTGGGACTAATGAGTGGACATCATCCAGTTAGAGATAAATTAATGAGTTCAGTGTGGGAAGTTGTTAGGGCATCTTTGATCAAGCGTGTGTTATCTATATCTCCTGGGAATTTAAAGATCTCTGTTCTTTATTTCTCTTAATTGTGATTTATTGTCTGTCGTAGTAAATAGTTACTGGATGACCAGCCTTTCATTTTTAAAATGAATTTGATATAAAGTTATCAAGATTAATTTGATTTTGTAATAAATTGATTTTTTTTTTTAAACAATCAATGCAGAATGTCATGTCTCAAAAAGATGACAGATAGTTGCAATTTATTTTTTCAAAGTATTAAAAAACAATGTAACTACAATGTATTGGTATTGATGTTTTATTAGGTTGTTCCTTGGTTTCATTCATTAAAAAAAATATAATGAGCAATTATTTTTTCACTCTAAATGTTAATAAGAAAACACCTCTTAGATCCATAAAATATTAGTGATTTGGCACCTCTGAAAAACCCAGCGGGGGGTATTTGTCCGTTTTGGACAGTTCTAGTTTTTTTTGTAAGATCTTTTTATTATTTCAAAAATCCTATTTTTCATATTTTCTCATAGATGTATTCATTATTTTCTGTCTTAAAATGTACAAAATACAGGTAAATTTAAATATCTATTGTTATTTGCAAGTGGGAATAGGTGGAATTGAGATTTTTAAAAAGTGGGAATAGCTAGAAGACACCGTACTGACCTAGGAATCATTGCACGTGGGCTATAATGACCGGTCATTATTTTTAATGACCGCTAAAAATTTCGTTAATGCATAAAATAATAATTATTTGAAAAAAAAAATGTTTTTAAAATTGTGCATGGTCTGTTTTGCATTACCATACAGAATATGGTAGGCCTAGAATTTTACGAATTATCGTTACAATTCAGTTCAATAGAATATAGAGACGGCTCTTTAAAGAGTTGAATTCTATGTAAGATTTTAACTGTGTACAGGAAAAGTAATCGGTAGTTATAACAATGCATGTCGCTATCAACCAAATATTGTTTTAATCAGTAAATCACGATGCAAAAAACTTACACGACTTGCAGACGTCAATGTAAACAACTTCACTATCCGGTCTGTAGCGAATCCCAATCCCGATCAAAGAAAGAATTGATAACGGTTAGAGATTCAAACTTCTCAATATATATCGGTATAATAAAACGATTAATTACCCCTTGTGAGTTCAACATGGTGAAATAAGGACCCTTGACCTGGCCCAATAAATGACATGCCCTGACCTCGGCCGCTACGTGGCCTCGGTCAGGTCAAGTCACCTCGTGGGCCAGGTCTCGGGTCCTTATTTCACCATGTCGACCTCACAAGGGATAATTAATTGTATAATATTTTGTTCCCCTCTCTGATTATGGGTATTAAGTAAACAAACTAAACAATTGCTAAATGTATTGTTATGATAAGCATGATGGTGCCTCTTTCAAAATTGTGAATGCCATAGCTTAAATCATGAACCAAAGTCAATCAATTTAAAGTTGTTGCATGATGCTCAGGTGACCTATAAGGCCCATGGGCCTCTTGTTGAAATCATGACTTTATTTAAGTTACTCAGGTCTTTTTTTTCTACTAATCATCAGACTTTGTCAAGTTGATGCATTTTGGATCTCAGGAAATGTCAACTGAAAATTAGCTCAGCATGACCTACTTTTGGAATTTCAAGCTTTTATCTTAATATTTCAAATAATAAGCATCTCAAAATCATCAAACTTTGTCAGTTGAGGCATTTTGGGGTTTTTTTAGTATGTTCTTCAAAAAGTAGGTCACTGTTACCTATTTTTGAAATCATAATTTTATTAGGTCACCTGAGTCACTCAGGTGACCTATTGCTATCCGTTCTCGTCCGTCGGCGTGCGTCGTGCGGTGTGCGTCGTGTGTTAACATTTGAACATTTTTAGCTTCTTCTCTGAAACCGCTTAACCAATTTCAACCAAATTTGGCATATAGCACCTATGGGTGAAGGGGAACAAAAATTGTGAATTCCATGGTCCCTGCCCCCCTGGGGCCTGAGGGGTGGGGCTAAAACCACCAAAAATAATGCAATCTTTAAAAATCTTCTTCTTTACTCCTGGACATCAAGCAGTCAAACTGTTGGCATCATTGTAATAAGCATTGAGTCCTCTACCAAAATTGTGAAATTCATGGCCCCAGGGTCAGGGGTTCTGGTGCTAGGGTGGGGCTATATAGATCATATAGGGAAAGTGCATTATTTCTTTGAAAAACTTCTTCTCTGCTCCTGGGTATTAAATAAAGTAACTAAGTACATAGTTATGAAGAACAAGAGTGCCTCTTTCAAAATTGTGAAATTCATGGCCCCAGGATCAGGGGTTCTGGTGTTAGGGCGGGGCTCTATTGATTATATAGAGAAAATGCATTAATTCTTTGAAAATCTTCTTCTCTGCTCCTGGGTATTAAATAAATTTACTAAGTATATAGTTATGATGAGCAATAGTGCCTCTTTCAAAATTGTGAATTTCATGGCCCCTGGGTCAGGGGTTCTGGTGTTAGGGCAGGGCTCTATTGAGTATATAGTGAAAATGTATTAATTCTTTGAAAATCTTCTTCTCTGCTCCTGGGTATTAAATAAAGTAACTTAGTACATATTTATGATGAGCAAGAGTGCCTCTTCCAAAATTGTGAATTTCATGGCCCCAGGGTCAGGGGTTCTGGTGTTAGGGCAGGGCTTTATTGATTATATACATTAGTTAAAATGCATTAATTCTTTGAAAATCTTCTTATCTGCTCCTGGGTATTAAATGAACTAATTTAGTACATAGTTATGATGAGCAAGAGTGCCTCTTCCAAAATTGTGAATTTCATGGCCCCAGGGTCAGGGGTTCTGGTGTTAGGGCGGGTCTCTATTGATTATATTGTTAAAATGCATTAATTCTTTGAAAATCTTCTTATCTGCTCCTGGTTATTAAATGAACTAATTTAGTACTTAGTTATGATGAGCAAGAGTGCCTCTTCCAAAATTGTGAATTTCATGGCCCCAGGGTCAGGGGTTCTGGTGTTAGGGCGGGGCTCTATTGATTATATAGTGAAGATGCATTAATTCTTTGAAAATCTTCTTATCTGCTCCTGGATATTAAATGAACTAAGTTAGTACATATTTATGATGAGCAAGAGTGCCTCTTCTGAAATTATGAATTTCATGGCCCCAGGGTCAGGGATTCTGGTGTTAGGGTGGGGCTCTATTGATTATATAGTGAAAAGGCATTAATTCTTTGAAAATCTTCTTCTCTGCTCCTGGGTATTAGATAAACTAACTTAGTATATAGTTATGATGAGCTAGAGTGCCTCTTTCAAAATTTTGAATTTCATGGCCCCAGGATCAGGGGTTCTGGTGTTAGGGCAGGGCTCTATTGATTATATAGTAGAATTGCAATAATTTTCTCTGCTCCTGGGTATTAAGTACATAGTTATGAAGAACAAGAGTGCCTCTTTCAAAATTGTGAATTTCATGGCCCCAGGGTCAGAGGTTCTGGTGTTAGGGTGGGGCTTGATTGATTATATAGTTAAAATGCATTAATTCTTTGAAAATCTTCTCTGCTCCTGGGCATTAAATAAAGTAACTTAGTACATAGTTATGATGAGCAAGAGTGCCTCTTCCAAAATTTTGAATTTCATGGCCCTTGGGTCAGGGGTTCTGGTGTTAGGGCAGGGCTCTATTGATTATATAGTAGAATTGCATTAATTCTTTGAAAATCTTTTTCTCTGCTCCTGGGTATTAAATAAACTAACTAAGAACATAGTTATGGTGAGCATGACTGCCTTTTCAGAAATTGTTTCATGGCCCTTGGGTCAGGGGTTCTGGTGTTAGGGCAGGGCTCCATTGATTATATAGTAAAATTGCATTAATTCTTTGAAAATCTTCTCTGCTCCTGGATATTAAATAAACTAAGTACATAGTTATGATGAGCATGGCTGCCTCAGAAATTATGAATTTAATGGCTTCTGGGTAAGGGGTTCTGGTGTTAGGGCGGGGCTTTATTGATTAGATAGGGAATTGGCATGAATTCTTTCAAAATCTTGTGTGCGCCTGGGTATTTTTCAAACAAAGGAAGTGCATGGTTATGATAAGGAAGAATGCCTCATGGCCTTTGGGTCAGGGGTTCTGGTGAGGGGGAAAGAGCTCTATTGATTATATATAGTGAAAATGCATAATTTCTTTCAAAATATTTTTTCTACTACTGGTTATAAAGTAAAGAAACAAGTGTATAGTTATAATGAGAAAGGGTGCTTCTTCCAGAATTGTGAGTTCGTGGCCAATGGGTCAGATGTTCTGGGTAAGGATGGGGCTTTATTTATTTAATTTTATGGTGAAAATGCATTTCTTTGAAAATCTTCTATGCTTCTGGGGATGTTCAAGGCAAACAGAGTAAAAGTTTTAATATGCAAGGGTATTTTTACCAGATTTTTGAACACCTGGACCATTTAGTCAAGTGTTCTAGTCCTGGCCAGGGCTCTATTAACTTGTATTCTGCTGAGCAAAGTTATTCCCCTTTGCCATTCACCTTTGATAATTAATCAATGTAAATAATGTATTTGAAAGCTTAATAGAATAAGAGAATTATGCAAGATAATTTATTGTATAATGAAAATGTACTTTCATAGATTTAATGACTTGGAAAGTCAGATAGGCAGATAGATACTAGACCAATTATTTTGTTGATGCTAATCATACTATTTTTCTTGCTTTTGGGCAACAAAGCTTCACTTTTCAGTTTATGGATCCTCTAAATTGTTGTATTGTACTCAGGTGACCGTTAAGGTCCTTGGGCCTTTTGTTTAAGTTACTCAGGTCTTATTCGCTAACAATCATCAAACTTTGTCAAGTTAATACATCTTGGATCTCAGAAAATCTCAACTGAAAAGTAGCTCAACATGACCTACTTTTGGAAATTTAAGACAATTTCTAATTATTTCAAATAATAAGAGTATTATTATCATCAAACTTTGTCAGTTGAGGCATTTTTAGTATGTTTTGCAAAAAGTAGGTTACTGTGACTTTCTTTTGGAATTTCATAGTCTCTTGGCCATACTTGAGTTATGAAGATAATAAAAGGATTCCAATCATCACACTTTGTCAGTTGATTCAAAGTATGTTCAGAGTATTTTAAACAAAATGCAAGTCAAGATAACCTACTTTTGGAATCCAAGGCTTTATTTTAATATACAGGATACTTAGAGGCTACAAATAGAAATTATAGATTGTGCAATTTATCAGTAGAGCCTCTTGTTTTGTTGAAGATTTATTAGTCAAATTTTTTTTGCAGGTTTTGTTTACTTTGCTGAAAATCAATCCAGAGAGCTATGAAAAAATTAAAACAAGAACCAATCCTGGATCTGTGAAGTTTGATACAACAAAGTACGAAGAACCAATATTATTTTACACAAAGCAGTTTAATTACTTAAAGAGGGAAGACCGTAAAATGATCTTCAAAACATTGATTGCTATGAGAATGATGGAAGTTAAAGCCCCCCGTTAATGTTAGGATTACTAAATATCTTAGGCATTACAAATGATAAAGTGAGTTTTTAGCAGCTTTTTCTAGCTGTTTCCATTACTAGCTCTTCTGAGGCAAAGGCTCAAAGAGCTAATGCTATGGCTATTTGTTCGGTGTGCATAACCTTTTTTTTAGAATATGGGCCATAACTCCTTGGGCAATTATTGTCAAATTTGTCAAAGGGTATCCTTGACTCAAGGGCTCCTGTTTATAATAAAAGTCTAAAACTAGGGATGTGACCCTTACACAAGGGGAGATAATCAGGACAACAGAAACAAAAGTACTGGTTGCTAAAAAAATCTTCTCCTCAAGAAACACTGGGCATATATATCATCACCAAACTTACTTACAAGAATGAGTATATGATGTAGATTAAAAATTATTCAAGGCATCAGCCATGGGCAAAGGGCATGGTTTTAAGGTCACCTTAAAGTTGACCAGACGTCTCCATATGAGTGAAAAATTCTTGAGAGGGACGTTAAACAACATACAATCAATCAAAGTTGACCAAAAATTACATTATATTAAAATGTTGATATTTTACTTACTATAAGGACTAGTATCATCAAATCTTGTCAGTTGATGCATTGTATTGTGACTCAAAAGTAGGTCATGGTGACCTACTTTTCAAATTTTGCAGCCATTCTTTTTCAGAATGATGTAGAGAGATACTTTGAACAATTTATAGCCTATAACATCAAACTTTGTCAGTTGATGTATCTTTTGTCCTCAAAGTACATCAATTAAAAAGTAAAAGTCACCTTGACCTACTTTTTGAATTTCAATGCTAATCTTTTTCAAAAGAATTGAAGCCATTAATTCAAATACTGAGAGGTTTATAATCATTAAGGTATTAGATGTATAACAAGCATTGTTGAAGAATGAAATTTTACTTTATATTTCCTTATCTTTAGTGTTTGGAGGATTTAATTCCAAAGTTACATAAAGTTTTGTCCAAACATATTTGAAAAAAGAAGGTTTTTCAAATCATACCCCTGCTATCCTAAAGAGTGAAGGGTGTGTCATACCAGAAGAGGATTCATTGATTGATTGTATGTTGTTTAACATCCCTCTCGAGAATTTTTCACTCATATGGAGACGCCACCACTTGCCAGTGGAGGGCTACAAATTTTGTCCTATGTTCGGCACTCAGGGCCTTTGAGCAGTGAGGGATCTTTTTCGTGCCAACAACTACTGCGACACGGGGCCTCGGTTTACACAGTCTCATCCGAAGGACCGGTCTCCACGTCCCACAGTGGGATTCGAACCCGCGACGTAAGGATTGACTCCTTACTTCGCGACTCTAGAGCAGACGCTCTAACCACTGCGCCACGTGGGCGACACCAGAAGAGGAATTCTGTGAAATAAACTCATTTTCAGACTGTAATTTTACTTCAGATAAACAAAAATAACATAGACGCTTTATAATAAAAGATTTTTTTTTCAAAAGTTACAATTAACTAGTAAAATTTTCAGATTAAAATACGTTACTCAATGTTAAGTGTGTATTTCTTATAAAAACAATTAATTCTAATGATTTTTAATTAAAAAAAGAAAAGAGTGGGCTAAAAATTACTTTGATAGAAAATGACTTTAATCAATGTTGTACAAAAATAAAATACGTAAGATATTTTTTACCAGGATATTTTGGAGTAATTAAGCATTTACTACCCCTACCCCCAATTTTAGTATCCGTTTGCTGACACACAAATATAACTTTTTATTCTCAACACTATTAGTATGATTATGCCATACTTATATATTGATAAGAGTATAAAACAACATAAATAAATAAGCCTTATGACATTTTTAACAATGTCCTTGACCTTTTAACCTTGAAAAAAAACAACATATTCATACACTTGTACAAGAACAATTCTGGGAGATAAAAAAAAATGTACATGTAATCTTGTTCTTATGTTAGCTAAAAAGGTATGGTATTTTTTCCTCATATGTACAGAGAATTGCAAAAATCATGAATATGAAATCAATTTAATATAAATATTCATTAATGATATCCCCCCTCCCCATCTATTTTTTCTCTATGAAATAAATACCTAGATTAAAAAACCAAATGTGTTTTCCCTATTTTTTTTTTTTTTAAACTAATAGCAGAAAAGATTCAGTTCTTAAAGTTTTGTTCTTTTTTTTTTTAATTAATAACTTTTAGATCTAATTTAGAACCAGAAAGATTTTTTTTTTCATTTTGGAAATACAACCTTTAGTATACAGTCATGTAGTTATACAACAAGAAACATCTATTATGTCCATGGTTTCGTACGGAAAACGTTTTTTTTTTCATCAGAGAAAACTTGAGAATTTTCTGGGATTTTGCAGGGATTTTTTTTTTTTATGCAAACGAATAACGTTATACTACTGATCTATAGCTGTAACCGCGGTCTAGTTTAGCGAATTAATATGAATATAGATGCACACTTCCATGTGTTTCTTTACTATGTTTACTGAAAAACGACTAGAAATAACGAAAATCTGTTAATAAATTACATAGTTTAAAGAAATAGAATAAATTCCTCATTTTTTTTACTCATCGAAAGATGTGCTTTTTTAGAACTGGGAAAAACCCAAATATGTATTTTACGTTGAAAAGAATGTTTATGCAGCAAATTGTCCAACAAAACTACTATAGCATGGTTTTCTATCAATCTATCATTTGTTCTTTCCTCTGTTAAGTATATTTCTCTGCTCTGGTGGCATGTATAAAGCCAGCGTCTATCAAGCCGTGTTGACGAAGAGCCTTGCTTGTTTACAATGGTCGATAACTCTTAGACAGAAACAGTGTTACGACATCGGCAATCATTGGCAAACGCTGTCATTTTTACCGGAAGTGCCTTGTTATACATCTAAATCCTTAAATCTTATAAGATAATGCATCTAAGGTAGGCACATATTGATTAAAAGTATGTCACAGTGACCTATTTTTAGATCACCTGAGCTGAAGGCTCAAGTGAGCTTTTCTGAGCACATTTTGTCCGTCCGTCTGTTAACTTTTCACATTTTCAACTTCTTCTCAAGAACCAATGGGCCAATTTTAACCAAACTTTGTACAAAGCATCCTTGGGTTAAGAGGAGTTTAAATTGTGAAAATGAAGGGCAAAGTCCCCTTATAAGGGGAGATAATCAAGAAAAGACAAAAATAAGGTGATGTTACTAAAAAATCTTCTTCTCAAGAACCACTGGGCCAGGAGAGCTGAAACTTATGTGGAAGTATCCTTAGGTAGTGTAGATATTAATTTATAAAAATCATGACCCCCGGGGGTAGGGCAGGGCCACAACAGGGAATCCAAGTTTTACATAGAAATATATAGAACAAATCTTTAAAAATCTTCTTCTCAAGAACCACTTAGCCAAGAATACTGAAACTAATGTGGAAGCATCCTTGGGTAGTGAAGATATTAAATTGTTAAAATTAGGACCCCCGGGGGTAGGGCGGGGCCACAATATGAAATCCAAGTTTTACAAACAAATATGTAGAAACAATTCTTTAAAAATCTTCTCAAGAACCACTGGGCCAAGAAAGTTGAAACTAATGTGGAAGAATTCTTGGGTAGTGTAGATATGAAATTGTTAAAATCATTACCCCCGGGGGTAGGGCGGGGCCACAATAGGAAATCCAAGTTTTACATAGAAATATATAGAACAAATCCTTAAAAAATCTTCTTCTCAAGAACCACTGGGCCAAGAAAGCTGAAACTAATGTGGAAGCATTCTTGGATAGTGTAGATATTAAATTGTTAAAATCATTACCCCCGGGGGTAAGACGGGGCCACAATAGGGATTCCAAGTTTTACATACAAATATGTAGAACAAATCTTTAAAAATCTTCTTCTCAAGATCCACTGGGCCAAGAAAGCTGAAACTTATGTGGAGGCATTCTGGGGTAGTGTAGATATTAAATTGTTAAAATTAGACCCCCGGGGGTAGTGGCCATGATATGTATAGCAAGAGGGGGAATCTGGTAAAGAACTGCATCACCCAAGTTACTCAGGTGAGCGATGTGGCCCATGAGCCTCTTGTTTGAACTTTGCAGGCATTTGATTTCAAAGCATTTTAGAGACATTTTAAGGCCTATGATCATAAAACTTTGTAAGTTGATGGATCTTTTTTTTCCTCGAAAAACGACTGAAAAGTAGGTTACATGACCTACTTTTGAAATTTTATGGCTATATTGAAATATTCAAACTTTGTCAGTTGATGCATCTTGGGTCTGCTTTTTTCACAGTTAAACATGCTATATAAATTATTCAGTAATTGCAGAAGTAAACAAGTTGATGCATTTGCAAGATATGTATTAAGGTCATACGCAACATAGTTGGAACTTTTTGAGGTTCTTCCCTGGAGTTGAAGAGTTTCACTAAAGGAAGGACCTGTGTGCAATATTTTAATGTCTATATATGGATTTGTACACCTTTTCTTAATCAATTTTTGATGAAAGAAAATCTGGAATTTATGTTTTAAAATTTTTGTACATTTTAATTGGAATAATGCTAAAATTTTAAGATTCGATATCTTTTCAAAACCCCTGGTAACGCATGCTGATTATTTGTCTAAGAACATGTAATGATATGAAAAGTTTAAATTCAGAATATCTTGGAAAATTATCAGTAGGTAAGGTACGTTGCATATGTCCTTAATACAGAGTTAGTTGACTGAAAAGGAGGTCACTGTGACCTATTTTTGAAAATTTTTGGATTAATTTCAATATAACAAGTACTAATTGGCTTAGAATCATTAAACTTTGTCCGTTGATGCGTCATGGGTCCTTAATGTATTTCATCTGAAAAGTAGATCACTGTGGGTTGTCAGAGTGTTTCATCTAAAATGTAGGTCATGATGACCTACCTCTGTAATTTCAAGGCTTTATCTAAATATACAGGATACTTAGAAGCTTCAAATAGAAGTGATAGGTTGTACAGTTTATCAGAAGAGCGATTCAAGGCCCTTTTGCTTATTGTTTGGTCATCTGAGTCACATTTGTAAATTTAATTATTGATTATATTGTTAATTGTATTTTTATGCGCCTGGATCAATAGATCCCGGGCGTATATTGTTTTTGTCCTGTCTGTTTGTCTGTTTATCTGTTTGTCTGTTTGTCTTTCTGTCTGTTGTCAACTTTAACCTTCGCCATAACTTTTGAACAATAAGAGATAAAGACTTCATATTTGGTATGCGTACTCCACCGATTAAGTTCTTTCAAATGACACCATGGTCAATGACCTTGTGACCTTGACTGTGACCTATATGCTAAAAATAGCTTTTTCCACTGTTTGTCATAACTTTTGAACCATAGGAGATAGGGACTTCATATTTGGTATGCATACTCCACCGATAAAGTCCTTTCAAACGACGGCAAGGTCAATGATCTTGTGACCTTGACTGTGACCTATATGCTAAAAAATAGCTCTTTACACTTTTTGCCATAACTTTTGAACCATAGGAGATAGGGACTTCATATTTAGTATGCGTACTCCACCAATTAAGTTCTTTCAAATGACACCATGGTCAATGACCTTGTGAGCTTGACTGTGATCAATATGCTAAAAATAGATTTTTTGAACTTTGTTGCCGCCGGGCGCATAGTGTTTCACAAACACATCTTGTTATTAATGTTTATATTTGGAAAGCACTTCTATGTTCTAGGTTTGTTAAAATAAAAACACAATTAACATTAAAATCAACAAACAAACACCATAAATAACATGAAAACATGCATAGGAACATAACTTTTCTCAATAAAGTTAAAAATATTACCAATTTTTACAGTTTCTATGACAAAAATAGATTTTTATTAAAAAAATTATCAATAACATTGTAACTACAGCAAAAAATGAAATTTAATTGAAATATATAGGAAAAATCTTTAAAAATCTTATCAAGAACCATTGTGCCAGATAACCTGAAACATACATGGAAGCTTCCTAAGTTAGAGAAGATTTTAAAGAGACATTTCAGCTTGAATTTAATTGTACATTGCAACATTTTCAATAAAGAATTGTCATTTACAAATGTCTGCTGATTTCACTTACATGTACATGTAAGCCTGGGGATACATGTAGTCATTGTTTACTCAAGGTACTCCAGTCTACGAGGGCTGTCCTAAAAGTTCGTGGACAATGACGTTTCTGTCAAAATAAATGGTTCTATATGCATCTATTGTATATCAAAATATTTCTTATGAAAAACCAAGTCAGAGTGGTTCAATTTTTATTGATAGAACGTAATATTTTTGTAAATATCGGGGTCTTTAAAGATTGCAGATTGTGCGCACGGACCAGTCTGACGTTAAGCAAATTCCATTATAACGTCGAACATTTGGATTTTGACTTTACAAATGTACATGGACACACACTTCATTTCTTTTTTAAAGCACTATGCACTTCCAATTGCTGGCGATAATCTTTAAGCATAGATTTTAATCTATTTTATTTTTAAAATTCAAAACAATGGACAAAAATTTACCAGCATCATGTTAATAAACAGTTTATATACACAAACTGCACAGCCCAGTCCGACGCTGCGCTAGATTTATAACAACGTCATGTATAGAAATCTCCATTTTCAGTAAATTACATGTGTTTTTAAATTCTTGTAGTGTGTTCAAATTTGTACACATCGTCGAAAAATTATATATACCAATCTGAAATTGATACACTTAGTATATTTTAATAATTTTGAGTTGTTTTAACAAATATTTTGTCTTTTACGTCATTTCAACCTTATAAAAACTTATTTTTTTGATCGGATGCTGCCCCGTGCGGTCAGCCGACGTCGCTTTTTTGACACATATTTGTTAGGGTTTTTGTTAAGTATTTGTACTGTCTATATAGTAAGCGATACTTTTAAAATATATCGTAAAATGATTATTGCCTCTTTATTTGTGTTTCATACAATTTTTATTAATTTTGACTTGTCTTATATAGAAAATAATCAATGTAATCCAAAGACTTTATATCAGCGTTTATGTCATTTTAACCTTGGTCCGTGCGCACTCTCCGCGACCTCTAAAGACCCCGATTTTAAAAAAAATATTATGTTACATCAATAAAAATTTAATCATTCCGACTTGTTTTTTCATAAGAAATATTTTGATATACAACAGATTTAGATAGAACCATTTATTTTCACAGAAACGTCATTGTCCACGAACTTTTTGGACAACCCTCGTATATAGCTGCAGATCTGTAGCATCATGGTTTTATTTACTTGCAATTGACCATAACGCTACAGATCCCGAAATGTAAAATTTACAGTGCAATATTTTTTGCACACTTTTTGGGGAGAATTTCTCCACTTTCCAGCATCGGTCATTTAATTACCTTTGACTCCCTAATTCTAAACACATTATTTAACTAATCTGTATATTTCATCCATCTCCCGACACTTTATAAATTTGTCTCTACAAGTGATAAACTCACTTGATGAAAATTATTTGTTAGATTGCTGTAAATTCACTTCAGGTGAGTTTATTGCCTGTAGAGACAGCTATAAATGATTGGGAGGTGGATAAAATATACATATTGGCTACAGAATATGTCTAGAACTAGAACTGTTCAAATGGGACAAAATACCCCCCTACGCTCATGAACAATCTTTATGTGAAATATTAGTAACTTACCAAGTTTATCCATAAGAAAGTTATAGACCGGACACAAATTATGAAATTATTCTTCTAGTGACCTTTGACTTCCCCAAATGACCTTGGGTCAAGGTCATGACACACCCTTAAGTCATGTGCAATCTTTGTGTGAAATAGGAACTTAATTACCAAGTTTATCCATAAGAAAGATATGGACTTGACATGAAATATAAAAAAAAATTCTTCCAATGACCTATAACTTTCCCAAATGACTTTGGGTCAAGGTCATGGCACACCCTTAAGTCATGAGCAATCTTTGTGAGGAATAGTATATTCTAATGTTCCTACATAAAGAAGAAATGGACCTGACACGTCTGCACAACTGGACAGATAGCTAGACAGATGGACAAGCTGATTCCTATATACCCCCAAACTTCGTTTGCGGGGGTATAATTAGGGACTAAAAGGTAGTTGTTAGACCATTGCTAGAACGTGATGAAATTCTCAGAGTTCACAAAAAATATTCATTGCTCCGTAAAATGCACCTTTTTGCATTATGGGATCTGTAGCATTATGGTCAAAGACGAGTATATAAAACCATAACACATAGGCATATTTCATGTAGTGCTTTATGAACAAGAGGCCCATGGGCCTTATAGGTCACCTGAGTATCAAGTAACAACTTTCAAACAATTAAAATTGGTTCCTGTTTTAAACCTGCGGTCATGAAGTTCACAATTTTGAAAGAGGCACCATTGCTTATCATATCTATGACCTTAGCATGGTTAATCTATTTACTTAATACCCAGAGTGTGAGGGTGTGGGTATTACACCCTGATGAACTTACAAAAATCAAAAGAAAACCTTTAAAATTTTAACAAAATTTAATAACAAAATTAAAGAACAAAATAAACAGAAATTTTAACAAAGAATATTAACCGAAAAATGTACAAAAATTAAATAAATTGAAAATGTCCTTGTTAGTTGGTCCTGGTCCACATCAGTCGGTGCACATGTCCCTTGGTATGAATTGGTCTCGTTTGCCCTGGTCCTTCCGTAAGTGCGGAAATCCTTTAAGACTAGAATTAATTGTTCGGTTTCCTTTTAGTATAGCTGCACGGAACAATGTTAATTAACAGCGGCCTGCATGGCGCACTTGGTTCCTCTTGGGTTCCAGAGACAATGGTCCGACGCCAGGCTCAACAATTGAATGTCTTTTAATGAAACTAAATCTTTATAATTATTTCCAAATTCACAATATTTATAATTCCCAAACTTTCACAACGTTTAGTTCATATAATTACTTTAAATCAGATATTGAAATGTTCAACATGGGTTACCGCCCGATCAAATAACTCACAGAACTGGTTTTAGAGATGTGTCGTATGGGCCGCCATAGTTCGCTCACACGCTACGGTCTCTGTCACACACCATAACATGGAAATGGCTACTCTCTAATAAAGAATTCCAGTACCCGAACAGTTTACAAACTCTGTAACATTCTGTAGAGAGACTTTAGGCATGAAAATAAGGCACAAGACCCATGTGGTTGACTATAGACAGGCCCCCTGGTAGCACTAGACGAACACGTCTATCGGCTGATGTTTTTCCTGGGTACTACCCAGAGCACGCTTTAACATTACTATTTAAAGTAAAACGAGGGGCTCCCCACAGGACTGCTATGTTACCATGGGAACTTAAGGAATTTAGGGGCTCCCCACATGATTATAAAACAAGTTACCGGAAGGGTGAACCAAGGGGATTTATTTATAATATAATGAAGAATTTCAGTTTGTTACACAGAGGTAGGTCAAAGTAACAAAGAGAAAATGCACTTCCACTTTATAACCAGTTGTGCAGCTCTCCCCAAAAGGACCAATGATCCTGGGGTTACATATCTCAAAACTTTGCAAATTTTAACATAAAATGGTTGACTAATATTAAAGAGCAGATTTCAAAGCATTAATTTATTTTCGGACTATGTAACACCCCCCCCCCCCCCCTTGAAAATAAACATTTTGCTAGATGCTCCTTTCTTCATCATTAAAATATATACTTGGATTATTGGCATAAAACCCAGTAGCAAAAGAAAAGATTTTCAAGAATTAATGCATTTTCACTATATAATCAATAGAGCCTAACCTTAACACCAAAACCCCTGACCATGGGGCCATAAAATTTACAATTTTGGAAGATGCACTCTTGCTTATCAAAACTATGTGCTTAGTTTATTTAATACCCAGAAGCAGAGGAGAAGATTTTTCAAGGAAATAATGCATTTTCACTTTATAATCTATATAGCCCCGCCCTAGCACAAAAACCCCTGACCCTGGGGCCATGAATTTCATGCCCATGGTTTTTTGGAACTGCGCCAATACATTGATGGGGAAATAAAGTACTTTACAATTTGTTATTTTATCTTGGACAAAGACATTGGATTGTAAATATACTGAAAGGAAAAAGAAACGCAGGGTAGCTTAATATTCGACAAAAAATTGACCGCATGACCGAAAATTACGAAAACTTGTCAGAAGAGAAATTTAGCTACTATGCACCAAAATCAGTGTTCAGAATTACTCAACCGTATAATGTATGACGTCACAGAGGGAAAGCGCTGAAAAGACCAAAACACGTTCAATTTGATGACGACAAGTTTGTCGACAAATTTTGTTGCATTATTTGATGCACCTGAGGTATGCATATCATTTTTCAATACTTAGATACAGCATGAATTTCTTCCAATCTTGGTACGGTTAATGGAAGTTCAATGGGGTCTTGTTTTTGAATTGCCTAATTAATGAAAAAGGCAACAACGGTTAACTATGCAGTATCTTGTAAATTTACCCCCATAAAACTTGATACCCATTGACAGAGAGGGCCTGGAATGGTTTTCAATCAACCGTGACGATGACGTTAATGCGAAACAGAGCCATATTACGAGCGGGTTAATCATCTTGTCATGTCTTAAATTGCCACCTTACTACCACAAAAACTGCGATTGATACTCTAGACCATTATGATCATTATATTCACAAGAAAATTGAAAGAAAACAATTCCACGATTTGAATTTTTGAGCCAGTCAACTTACTTTTGTATTCCTCTCACTGGCGCATGCGCGCGTCGTTTCACCTATTTTTTGGCTTGGTTACCCATGCCCCAATATAGCCTGGGTTTGAAAGATAAATACTCTGATGAAATTCCTTGCAAAGGAGAAATAAGGTTCTGGCAGATGCACGAGGGAGACATTAAAGATAATGAGAGTTTTCGGTTTTCACTTTTGTGGGTATCGTCATATGAGCTTCCATAACTCATGAATTATTGGACAAAATCAAATTGGACTTTGGCTATATCTTTTTGAAAGATGACTTTTAAAGATAGATAGGAATACTAAAACATATTATAGGAAAAATAAATTTAATTCACCTCAAAAGTTTACCCTGCGTTTCTTTTTCCTTTCAGTATATATAATTCAGTTTCAATTATTAACATTAGCATTTTGTATATGAACAATAAAACTTGTGGGTAGGTTAAAGTTCCAAGCTCTGTTGCAATATTCTTTTTCTTAAGCAGTCATGCAGGGTGTTTCAAGAAGTATTCAGTTAACTGCTGACCAACGCTTTTCATACTAATTGTTTGTCCATTATTACCGGCCGCCAGGAGGCGCTCGGTTATATGATAAGAAAGTTTGAAGTCTCTGTGCGTTTCTGCGGAGTTAAAACAATTTAAATTAAAAAAATATTTAACATTAATATAATAGTATATTAAAAAGAGCGTCTAAATGTTTAACAAGAACCGACAATAAACATAAAATTATAATATTTATGAAGAATGAGATAAATATTTCATCCAATCCTGATTGAGAAACTTTGACTTGTTTGAGGTGCTGAGAAAATTAGGACAGGTGTTGGGCATTGCCTTAAAGCAAAGATCACGTTATGAATGTTGCACAATTTTATTTTCTCTTATTGAACAGGATTTGTTGTAAGTATTTATTTTCAAATGATGTGTACACATGTACATAAATAAACATTTTCAAAAATGTGTTAAAATGTTAATTCATCAAAAGACCTAGCAGGCTGCAGAATATCATAAGATTGGCCCCTAGCAGATGAGGATAATACACGTTTTACAATGTGCCAAGAATTTTCCCGCTACAACTCGAAGAAACTGAAAGAGAAACAAGAGGCCCACGGGTCTTATAGGTCACCTGAGTATTGTGATTGATTGTATACTGTTTAACGTCCCTCTCCAGAATATTTCACTGATATGGAGACGTCACCATTGCCGGTGAAGGGCTGCAAATTTGGGCCTATGCTCGGCACTCAGGGCCATTGAGCAGGGAGGGATCTTTATCGTGCCACACCTGCTGTGACACGGGGCCTCGGTTTATACGGTCTCATCTGAAGGACCGCCTCATTTAGTCGCCTTTTACGACAAGCAAGGGGGTACTGAGGACCTATTCTAACCTCCTCACGGGACTGAGTATTGTGAAACAACTTTCAAAAATTAAATTTGGTTTGTGTTTTAAACCAGAGGCCATGAAATTCACAATTCTTAATTTTGAAAGAAGCACCATTGCTTAATTATTATATTTGTGAACTTAGCATGCTTACTCTATTTACTTAATACTCAGAGGCAGATCAGAGTAACAAAGAGAAAATGCACTTCCACTTTGTACCCAGTTGTGCACCTCACCCCAAAGGAACCATTGACCCAGGGGCCACATATTTCAAAATTTTGCAAATTTTATCATAAAATGGTTGATTAATACCAAAGAGCAGATTTCAAAGCATTAATTTATTTTTAAACTGTAACCAACCAATCCCCCCACCCGACGCATGGGGCATAAAAAACCACGATGCTAGATGCACCTTTCTTCATCAATAATATATATACATGGATCATTGGTATAAAACCAAAGAGCAAAGGAAAATATTTTCAAAGAATTAATGTATTTTTACTATATAACTCTATATAGAGCCATGCACTAACACCAGAACCCCTAACCCTGGGGCCATAAAATTCAAAAATCTGGAAGAGACACTCTTGCTCATCATAACTATGTACTTAGTTGGTTTATTTAATACCCAGGAGCAGAGAAGAAGATTTTCAAAGAATAAATGCATTTTCACTATATAATCAATAGAGCCCCGCCCTAACACCAGAACCCCTGACCCTGGGGCCATAAAATTCAAAAATCTGGAAGAGGCACTCTTGATCATCATAACTATGTACTTAGTTAGTTTATTTAATACCCAGAAGCAGAGAAGATTTTCAAAGAATAAATGCATTTTCACTATATAATCAATAGAGCTGCGCCCTAATACCAGAACTCCTGACCCTGGGGCCATGAAATTTTACAAATCTGGTAGAGGCACTCTTGCTCATCATAACTATGTACTTGTTTAGTTTATTTAATACCCAGAAGCAGAGAAGAAGATTTTCAAAGAATAAATGCATTTTCACTATATAATCAATACAGCCCCGCCCTAACACCAGAACCCCTGACCCTGGGGCCATTAAATTCACAAATCTGGAAGAGGCACTCTTGTTCATCATAACTATGTACTTAGTTCATTTAATACCCAGGAGCAGAGAAGAAGATTTTCAAAGAATTTATGTATTTTCACTATATATTCTATTTAGCCCCACCCTAGCACTTGAACCCCTAACCCAGGGGTCATGAATTTCATAATTTTGGTAGAGAACTCAATGCTGAATATAAACATGCCAACAGTTTGCCTGCTTGATGTCAAGGAGTAAAGAAGAAGATTTTAAATAATAATAATTTTTGAATAATTTTAGTGGTTTTGGTCCCGCCCCTTAGGCCCCAGGGGGGCAGGGACCATGAAATTCACAATTTCTGTCCCCCTTCACCCATAGATTCTGTATACCAAATTTGGTTGAAATTGGTTCCGTGGTTTCAGAGAAGAAGCTGAAAATATTCAAATGTTAACACACGACACACGACGGACGACGACGGACAGAAACAGATAGCAATTCACCTGAGTTTACTCAGGTGACCTAAAAATGTAGTGGCGGATCTTGAGGGAGTTTATTTTTTTCCTCAAAGAGAGTGCAAGGAGCCCCACATACTTGTTGCGATTTATTAAATTAAAATTACACTGCATATCTAATTGTAGATTACATTAAACTTAAGTTTTAAACTTTTAATGCAAATGCCTCCTAATTATACAGCCCCACGGTTTGTTAACGCAGAGGACTAGGGGGTACTTTGCTTAATTATACATGTACATGTAAAACTGAACATGCATTATATAATTAAGAAAATCATGCAATGTCGTGATCAAGCGTTTAATGTCACGAGGATATATATTATAATAACAGATAAATATAAGATATTTCAGTCTTTAAATGCTTCATAAAAGTGAAAATTAATTGGTTTGCGGCCAATTTTTTACGCTTGCGTCAATATATGTTTCTTGTTTAAACACTGATTTGACAATGGGTTTTTCTGTACATACCTATAAAATAAACAGATATTGCAAATTCATGGATATAGAAAAGTTAACTTGGATCGCCATTAATATAAATTTAGCATTTTTCCTTATACAGATATAACAAATAACAGATATATAGAATTTCACAGGCCCCAGTGGCTTGTTATAACTGATTTTTACTGTATTAATAGACTTTAATATATGCATAGTTCTGGACTACACAAATTAAATACTAAGAGGAGTACCAAATACTCAGCAACCTCATGAGCTAAATTTGACCCTGCTTGGGTTTAAAATAAAACTCAAGGCTGTGGGTCCCCCAATTTGCAAGATATATTAAACTGACACCATTGAAAGGTAGGGGAGTTGAGTTCCTTGAAATGAGCAATACAATTCTTAGAATACTTAACAAAGGCAATTTTTGTTTAAAAACAATTTTCTCAAAATTAAAATGCTATCTTTGAATTTAATTTTGTCTCCAAAATATAATTATATAGAATCAGCATCAGAATCAAAATATGTCTTCTTCAGCCTGTTGAAGAATATTCCATATTTGATCACTATGTAGGATGCCCAATTTACTGATCAATAAATTATTTAGAAGATTAAGAAAAAAATTCATGAGTGCTAAGTATATATTTTTTATAAATGTTAACAGTGCAGATAACAATACTTCATTTACAGATAAAAAGCAGTTATTCACTGTAATTGAATTGTTCCAAAAATTAGTTTTTAAAAAAGCAATGAATAGAATGACACTTTGATTCTCACTGGGCACTTCTATATACTACATGTTGTGCCAGCACAAAGATTTATAATATGTTCTTTCCCAATTGCAACCTACTTTTTACAAAAAATAAAATTTGCTTTCAATTTTCGAAGGCACACAACCAATTTGAAAATAAATCTTTACATGGATTGAAGCATGGTTTTTGGTTTTAAATCAGATGACTGTTTAAGATTTTAAGAAGATTTGTAATGTTGATGACTGTTGATTTTTTCAATATATCTTTTCAATAGATTGATAGTTAAATAAAAGTTCAAGATTATTCATTATTTGTATTAATTTCCTTAAATTTGTCATGTACTATTATTTCCAATAAGTGAACACATATGGCCTCAATTTCCCAATCTCAGGAGCTTGTGCCCTATTTTTTAAAAATGTGAAAATTTCCTTATCAATGCGATCTTGTTATTGTTGATGCCTTAATATATGAGCATAATTCCCTTCAAGAGAGCTACATATGGTGTCAGTTTAAGTATCTATTAATTGTATTATCTGCTCAAAGGCAGGGGTATCCTCCGGAGTCATTGTGGCCCACTTACGAGTCTCCATGTAATGCTCCTATCCTCTGTATTACATGAGCCCCCCAAGTGAGTATATGTGCACCGTATATATAAAATGAAAAATATGCAATTCAATCTTTTAAATAAAACACAATATCTCTTAATTTAATTACTTCTTTTTTTAATTCATGCTTTGTGTTATGCATAATTTTTTTTTTCATTTTATATACAGTTGTCACACACTTGTATCAGTATCTATTCTACAAGCAATGGATAATAAAATAATTATCAGAAATAAGATTTGATACAGGTTTGTTAATTATTATAATTATGAAAAGACATGAAGAAAATCTTCATATTCCTTTTTTCATGCCCAAGTACGTGTCTGTGTAACTAAATCATCACCAGCTGAATACTACAGAACAAGACAATAAATAGGGTTCTACAAAAAAGATATCTGATACAATATAAAACACTGATAATCCTTGTATGACTCCTCATTGCCAAGTTAATAGTTTCTCCACTGCAAGCTGAATTTCTACTATGAAAGCTCTGCAAAGTTATTTAAAATTTACTGCTGTAGTGAAACTAGTAATTCACTACTACATTTCATGTTCCAAGACTTTGCTATGTGTCGCCATTAAAACATGATAATAAATTGATTCTATATGTTATCATATAGTTCTATATGTTATACATTTAGGTTTGATTTATGAGACATCTACATCTAAACAAAAAAAGAAACATGTCTTGTTTTAATAGGTGAAAAATTACATAAGTGATAAAACCCATAAAATATGCCCTGCTCACACAACCAGTTTAATTTGCAGTAAATTAATTCTAAGTAAACTAATGCAAATCAAACTCATGCGAATCAAACTAATGCGAATTAAATTGCGTTCATACAACAGCTAATGCAAAGTAAACTCAATTGGATTAAAATTTTTCTTCTACAGCCAGGCATCAGTAAGCCTGGCTCAAAATTTAATTCAAATTAGCTTCGCTTAGCATTCACACAGAGCTAATGCGAAGTAACTAGCACAGTAAATGAATTCAAATTAAACTAATTCGCATTAACTTAAGTTTAATTTGAATTAAACTCTTCATGTGAGCAGGGCATTAAAAAGTAAATATATTTTTTAACAAATTGCAAATCATTAAATTGGGAAATTCCTGAAGTCCAAGTGTTACTATACTGTGTCAGCATATAAAAATTGACCTCATCATCTGAAAAAAGAAAGTTTA
Source organism: Saccostrea echinata (assembly GCF_033153115.1). NCBI lineage: Eukaryota > Metazoa > Mollusca > Bivalvia > Ostreida > Ostreidae > Saccostrea > Saccostrea echinata. The sequence goes on from NW_026889774.1 coordinate 17,380,418, forward strand.
AAAATGCCAAAGTTCGTATTTCATTTGCACAAATTACTAAATTGATAAACCTAATGCATTGTAGAAATGCAGTTGTTATTGCATATGGTGGAGTCAAGCAGACTTGTATGCTGTAAATGGATGTTCAGAAGAGGGGATTTTTCAAAGAGGAACATATTATTTCGTAAGGTGTAAAGCAATCTGACATTTCGAGAAACCAGAAGTCTCTGTTAAGAGTGAAGCTCTACTGGTTTGTACATGTAACAAAGGAAGAGTAACTTGAAACTTTAAAACAGTAACATCTAGAATAAGTCTTTTTTGTGGCAAAATTTCAATTAAATAAGCTGCAATAATTTAATCTGAGATTCCTCTGACTCTAACCCCTGCGTTTACATTGTGACTTGTGCAGGCCCCTGCACAAGTCATAATGTAAACGCAGGGGTTAGAGTCAGAGGAATCTCAGATTACAATAATGTAGCCCTCTCCCTTTATTTTGGGAGAGGGTTACAACTCCGTAGGATCTCCGTAATGGTGCACAGCTGGAGCGATTCATTCTCGTACGGATTTCAACTCAAATTGTCACTAAATGGGTACTGTAAACCAACTTTTATTCGCGACGACATAAGTTCGCGATTTAACAAGGTTAAACTAGATCGCGACGATTAATTTTCGCGATCAAGCCTTTTTGGATCTTTAATTTATAGACAAATAACACATTAAGGACAGGTTCGCGGCGAGAAATATTCGCGATGACGATGCTCTCGCGAAATTTGCGAAAATTTCTCGCACGCGAATAAAAGTTGCTTTACAGTATTTTATTTATATGTCTTACCTGGACCCAAACATAAATTGATCCAAAAATATACAGAACAATCCATATATCCGTATTTTTCGTGTATGTCAACATCACAACTTAAATTTATCCTCCATGATTGATGACCTTGACAGATTTATTTTGGGACCGCCAATTTGATTAAGGACCTATAGGGAGCGAATTTCTTTGGAAATATTTTAAGCTTAAATAACGCTGATTACGAAAAAATGACACATGGAATGATTTTATTTATCGATGTTTAGTGTTGCTATTCATCATAATTATTTATACATTGTCAATTGCTTTATTAAGTTATTCTAAATTTCAAGCGCGTCAGTACGTCATGCGTGAACTGTCATGGCTGCTGAAAAAGGCAAACAGATGTATTTTACATGGTTTTCGCATTTAACGGGCTATGTTGTCAACAATGAATAAAAATTCCCTCTTATTAGAAATACGCTGAATGCAAATGCAGTCACCCGTATTTAAAAAATATCTTTGCACCATTAAAGAGATGCTGTGGAATTGTAGCCCTCTCCAGAAAACATCAAATTAAAAAATCGGAGAGAGTTACATTATTGAAGTTAAAATAAAGTAAGAACTCTGGGAGTAGCTCTTAATAAAATATTACAGAATTTTCAAATTTGGTTACCATGGCAATATCTTTCATCCACAAAAAAAAAAAACCCAAAAAAAACTACTCAAGATGATAATGTATCTCAGAGTAGTCTACTTGCAGGCTACATTATATTAAACACTAGACAAAATTGCTAATACACCACATGTTCATTCTTATTTGTGAATTGACCATTTGCCAGATTGATACTAGTGTATATAATATACCATTATCTCATGTTATTATGTAAAATAACTCTTAATTCGTTGATAGGATTTATTTTAAGTTTGGCGTATCTGGTCGCAGTGAAATATGACAAATTTGGGAGCGGCTGCGGAGTCATCTCCCCAACATTCAACAACAAATGTGGCGACCCAAAAATGAAATTTTTCTATCGCCTGAACCAACCTACCAATGAGTTCGTATGCTAGCTCATAGGCGCTTGGTTACAGGATGGTGTATTTTGTGTAATATGTGTTTTTCCATGTGTGCCTGAATACCCTCATTAAAATAAAAAAAAAAATCGCCGAAATTAGCACGTTTTAAAAAATGTCATATTTACTGTATATAAAAAGAGTAAAGGAGCGTCACTCGCCATCTTGAATCAGAGGGGGTGCCTTGGTTCATACTTGATTTTAATTAATATCTACATTTTTCTACCGGTGTCGGATGAGATCTAGCTTCAAAAATGATTGAATAACACCTTTCAAACGTCTGCCGATTTGATTGATTGATTGTATATTGTTTAACGTCCCTCTTGAGAATTTTTCACTCATATGGAGACGTCACCGTATGCCGGTGAAGGGCTTCAAATTTAGACCTATACTCGGCACTCAGGGACATTGTGCAGTGAGGGTTCTTTATCGTGCCAGCGCCTACCGTGACACGGGACCTACGTTTTTAAGGTCATATCCGAAAGACCTGTGACTTTCACTTCTGATGCCGAGCGCTTGGCAAAGGAACAGTCGCTACCTATTTTTACGTCTTAGGTTTGACGCGGCGCCGGGAACGAGAATCGAACCCGGGCCTCCCGATCACGAAGCGAACGCTCTACCACTAGGCTACCGTGAACGGTCTCTGCCGATTTGAACTTGCCGTATAAAACATGCAGTAAACACAAAACGTCTTCTATACCATGTACAGACATCGAAAGCAATGTAATTGCCGATTTCTAACCATGAAAAATGTAGAGGTGTCCCGGAATTACACAGAAAATCTTGAGAGAACAGGTTTTGTGCGATTTCTGGCCTCTCTAGATTTTCCATGTATTTCCCTGACATTTTACATAGTCGAAATCGCCACATCTGTTGCTTTCAATAAACAGGTGCAAGAATCGAGGACGTTTCGGTTCAATGCTTGTTCAAAACGGCATATGTAGCTCAACAGATGATAGGAAGTTGTCATTCAATCATTTTTGAAGCTAGATCTCGTCCGACACCGGTAGAAAAAATGTAGATATTAATTAAAATCAAGTGTGAACCGAGGCACCCCCTCCGATTCAAGATGGCGAGTGACGCTCCTTTACTCTTTTTATATACAGTAAATATGACATTTTATAAAACGTGCTAATTTGGCAATTTTTTATTTTTATTTTAATGAGGGTATTCAGGCACACATGGAAAAACACATATTACACAAAATACACCATCCTGTAACCAAGCGCCTATGTGCTAGCTTAGAAAGGGGGAAATTGTGTCACGTCGTACCATGCTTATATAGTCACTGTGGCGTTTCTGACAAAAAAAACAGGTATGCGCAACCTGAAATATTCGCAAAGCACATAATCAACAAGAGATGTTTGTAAGACACTTATGCCTCCCTCCCCTCAAATTGGAATTTTTCCAAGTCCAATCATACCCAAATCAGAACTTGACCTAGATATTTATCTGATAAATCTGTACACTAATTCCCCTCTTATAAATCAAATAACAATTATTGCATGACTCTCATAAAGCCTAGTAATCATCCAGTGCCTTAGTGTCCATACCAAATCCACTCAACTTTCGGTTGACCTAGTTTTGCAGAACAATTTTCAACTTATTGCATGCTGCTAACTTAATACCATGAATATCTGTAGTTAAAATTTTATATTTGATAATCTATTTGCAAGAATTTTTCTTAAGTAGAATTCATAAGCTTTTTTTTGATTTCATTTTTTACAGATTTCTATAAAGGTAAACCCCTGCATATGCCACACTTTATGCTTTAGCATGCTCTTCTAGCATCAAACGCCGCATATGGTGTAACTTTTTTCTGAGTTTTTGATTAGTAAGAATGTAAAAAACACGATATGAAGAAAAAATTGAAATTTTTTCTTCGAAAATGGAATAGACACTATTTTAATTTTTCTATGAATTGGTCACACTTTACTTAACATTGCAGTTATTTATAAGGTTTGACATGAATTAATATGCCTTATTTTTTGTTAAAATATTAAATAAATCATAAACAGGTTTCTAAAAGTAAAATATTAACTCTCTTAGGTGATGCATTAGCAATTTTGTCTATTTTAAATAGACTAAAACTGTACATGTATTAGGAGAAACATTTTGAAAGTTGCAAAGAAAATACTTTTTTTTAATAAACATGACAACACCACTCATTGATATTAAAAACTAATATACAGAATTATTATGCTTCCTGTCGGTTTGTCTCTATATAACCCATACTATTCTCTCATACTGTTCTAAGGATTTATATAGCGTAAGCATACTATGCCGAAATAGTGCATGACCTTGTTTTCTGAATAAAATTCTTCAATGCACACCCCGGGAATCGAACTCACGACCATGAGGTTGCCAGTCCGATGCCTTATCGATTACGCCACTGACGATCACTGATTGGAGGAATTTTATTAAATTCTTAAACTTAATTTAAACGATTGACACAAGAGAAAATAGACAAATATTATTTGAAAACAGCTATATTATTCTAAGGAACCATAGATAAATGTGTACAACAAAGTTTCAAACTAATTACATACAGATTGTTAGATGAACTGATATCATGGGGTCATTAAAACGCTTAGATTTTTATATAATGCTTGATTGAAGGATGTAAAATAAAAATTATCAATGAGAATCGACGTCTGCAAACAAATCAGTCTTACTTACAAAACAGAAAATAATAAAGATGAGTCACTTTAGGACAAAATCCCGACTTATCAAGAGAAAATACAGTAGGGTACTAGTAACCAAAATAACTAAGCTTGTAACCAATTTTAGCATGAAGATTTTGAATGAAATCTTGCAAGTGCCCTGTGTTAGCACCGATATTTTCAGTAAAAAGTCAAATTGCCGCATAAATAATTACAACAGTCAGCATAATAATAACAATAGTGTTGCATTATGTATGTACTATGCCTAAATAGTAGGCAGGGTTTTACACATGGTGAACTCGCCTCCGGCTTGTGCACAATGTGTCAAACCTGCCTACTATATTTAGGCATAGTACATGCATAATGCAACACTATTATATAAATATGTATCAGTGTAGTTTACTGAATTATGTGCCAAAACTGTAGGAGGAGTAGTGAAAAATTGCAAATAGACAGACAGAAGGAAGGACAGGGTTCACCTTTCTATTGCATAACCTCTTATGGTCTCTGACCAGTCGAGCTAAAAATTGTATACAGACAGACAGACAGCTAGGCAAATAGACGGATGACAGACACCTTACTATCACTTAAGCTCTTCTTGTTTCTGACCAAACAAACTAAAAATTCAGATGTATTTAATGCTTAATGTTGCATTTCTTTTGCGTGTCGGTATATTTTTAAAACTTCCTTGACAGAAAAAAATCAGACAGAAAGTTTTTCTACTCCCTTCTTGTATTTTAGTCTCCTCTGTCTCCTCAGATTAAACACTTTTATCCTGATCTTCTTGGTTTTCTCCCCAGTAGGATAATCCCTTAGAATGTTTGGATTCTTGGTAAGGAATTTTTTTATTTTCTTTGCCACTGTAAAGTTTAAGAAAAAAATTAGTCAGCATGGTCAGAATAATTATTCTTTTTAGATTAGGTTATGTAAACCCGTCTAGTCATTTACTGTCAGTCAGGGTCTCAAAACGGAGGCCATTGCCCAAAAAACATGAATCAAATCTATACTATAAGGAAAAGTGCAGATATTTTGATCAAAATGCAAACAGTCTGGATCAAACTGAAGAGAGTAATATGAATTTTTAATCAAATTGAAGAGGCAATTTGAAAATATCAATTGTTAATCACACTTGTAAACATTACCGTGTAATGGTCCTGCATTCCCCTCGTTTTCGAAATCATTGATATCTTCCTTGAAATATGATTGTATGGCTTTATCCTCCTCTGGTAGCCAGCTGTGTCTCTTGACTTTCCTTGATGCAGCTGTCAAAGAGAATTCGTTCAAATCAAAGAAAAGGTTTGGAAATTAACATACCTACAATGTTAGGGGAATAGTAGCTGTAATTTAATAGCTATGATTAAGCTATAACAGATGAAAAACCTAGCATTTTTAGGTTGACCTTCTACATCATAGGGCATACAATTTTATGTAAAATTAATCCATTTGAAGTACCAAAGCAAGGAACTAACATATTAACCCCCTTGGGTGTCATGATTTGAACAAAGTAGAATTTACACTACCTGAGGATGATTCCATATGAATAGAAAAATATCACTAATCATGGCTTTAAAGTACTTGAAAAGAAGATTTTAAAAGGTTTCCCTATATATCCCTATGTAAAACCTTGGTCTGCCATTTTGGCCCCACCCTAGCCCCGGGGGTCATGATTTGAACAAACTTGAATCTACACTACCTAAAGATAATTCCACTTAAGTTTCAACTTTCCTGACATAGTGGTTCTTGAAAAGAAGATTTTAAAAGATTTTTCCTATATATTCCTATGTAAAACTTTGGTTGGCCATTTTGGCCCCACCCTAGCCCCAGGGGTCATGATTTGAACAAACTTGAATCTACACTACCTGCTGATAATTTCATTTATGTTTCATATTTCCTTTCTCAATGGTTCTTAAGAAGAGGATTTTTAAATATATTTCAGATATATTCCTATGTAAAACTTTGGTTGGCCATTTTGGCCCCACCCTTGCCCCAGGGGTCATGATTTGAACAAACTTGAATTGACACTATCTGAGGATGATTCCACGTGAGTTTCATCTTTCCTGGCCCAGTGGTTCTTGAGAAGAAGATTTTTAAAGATTTTTCCTATATTTTCCTATGTTAAACTTTGGTCGGCCATTTTGGCCCCACCCTAGCCCCGGGGGTCATGATTTGAACAAACTTGAATTGACACTATCTGAAGATGATTCCACATGAGTTTTATCTTTCCTTTCTCAGTGGTTCTTGAGAAGAAGATTTTTAAAGATTTTTCCTAAATATACCTATGTAAAACTTTGGTCGGCCATTTTGGCCCCACCCTAGCCCCGGGGGTCATGATTTGAACAAACTTGAATTTACACTACCTGAGGATGATTACACTCAAGTTTCATCTTTCCTGGCCCAGTGGTTCTTGAGAAGAAGATTTTTAAAGATTTTTCCTATATATTCCTATGTAAAACTTTGGTTGGCCATTTTGGCCCCACCCTAGCCCCGGGGGTCATGATTTGAACAAATTTGAATCTACACTACCTGAGGATAATTCCACATGAGTTTCATCTTTCCTGGCCCAGTGGTTCTTGAGAA